>NC_138083.1:88991528-89024028 GCF_964212035.1 Myotis nattereri | reverse complement strand
CATTCAAAACCTAGGCCTATCACACTCAAACAGGTATCTTTATATATAAAAGCCAAGCAACTGGACGACGGAACAACTGGAATGACCGGAATGACTGGTTGCTATGATGTGCACTGTGGCAGGGCCAACCTGCCCAATCGGAGCCCCAATCAGCCCCACCCCAACCTCCTGAGGCCCCTCCCCCTGGGCTGGCCCGGCCCCTGATCGGCCCCCGTACTCCTGATCAGGGGTGGGTCCTGCCAGCCAAACACCCATATCCCTTCCCCCTCACCCCCCCACCAGCCCGGCCCCAATCAGCCCCCATCAGGGTGGGCCAGCTGGCCCCCACTTATGCACAAATTCATGCACCAGGCCTCTAGTGATTATATAATCACCAAGGAATACCCAGTAATTGCTCATAGAGCTCTGCACAGGCTCTCTTATTCCAAAGAAAACAGAACTGTAAGAAAACTCCATGTGGCAAGGCCCTAAGGGAGAGTGACTCTCATGGAATGAATCCAACAGGCACACCTCTTTGAAGAAAGACCTCACTCAGCTGTGAAAGATCACCATGACCCCTACTTTACATTCCATCAAAACACTGTTAAGTCCATCAGCCTAGTTACCCTTCAGCCTTGGGTGGGCACTGACTCAAAGCTACGGAAAGATCAGAGTGAATACGACATCTTTCTGTCCGGATTATCACTCCCTCACAATGACAAATCCTGCAAGTCACTGGCCAAAAAAAGAACAAAATTCTCTGCTGTTTTTGAGTTAAACAAGTGCTGTGAGAGTTGGTCTGCCGTTCTAATAAATAATCCAGCCACATTAATGGCTGGATATAATGAAAGGTGGTTTCTTACCCATGTCAGGCCATTAGATCTGGAGGGTTGGTGCCTTGCTCATCTATGCAGTCATCCAAGGACCCAGGATGTTTCTTATCCTGAGATTCATCTGCATCCCCGTCTTCTGAGTATTTTCTCACTTCACCTGAGAGACAAAAAGAAACAAGGCCTTCCGGTGAACCTGGAGGTAGCTCAGGTTGTGGCAGGAAAGAAGCTAGGAAAATTCCTGGGCAGGGGGGATGGGGAAACTGAGACAGGAAAATTAAACAAGGCCAAACAATATGGACAACTTGTAGCTAGCTTGTGAGTCGCCAAGACCTTGTCTTCCCTAACCAAGGACACCTGAAAACAAATGGTTTATACTCCCCCGCCCTAACCAGGAAAAACATTGCTTGAATCACCCTGGGCTGGGAAATAGAGAACAAAAATCCAAGTAATGCCATTTGTGCCAGCTAAACCCAAGGACAGATGAAGTTGGGAACAAAGAACAGAAACCCCATTGCAGCCAGACAGACCCAAGATAAAAGCAAAACAGACCAAAGAATAATCCCTAGCCCCTAAACGTAGCTCATTTTGATGCATATTAAAAATGCACCTGGAGATCCGGAGAACCAAGATGGCGGCATAGGTTAACGCCGGAGTTTGCTGCTTTGAACAACTACTTCAAAAGTGAAACTAAAAGACAGAACGGACATCACCCAAAACCACTGGAACGCTGGCTGAATGGAAGTCCTACAACTAGGAGGAAAGAGAAACGCATACGGACACTCAGAGGAGGCGCAGTGCTGAAGTCAAATTCTGAGGTGCGGAGTGCGCGCGCGGAGCGGGCTGGCGGCGGAGGGCGCGGTTGGCGTTTTCAATCGGGAGGGAGTCGCAGACTCTGAGCTCCAGATCCGGGCGAGTCTTTAGGGACCCAGACTCAAACGGGAGAAGCGGGACTGCCTGGCTTCGGTCAGAGCGAGTGCAGCTTTCTCTCCGAGCTTTGCAGCCTTTGCATTGCTGGGACTCAGAGAGGCAGAGTCCCTGGGGACAGGACTGAGAGCGGCCATAACTGCTCTCTCTGGCCCACCCTATTGATCCTGTGCGACCCGCCCCGCCCAAGCCCTGCACAGAGGCATTTGCCGGATAGCCTCAGGCAAACGCCAGATTAGCACCTCCCTAGAGGACAGAAGTTCTCTCACTGCTGACACAGCTGATTCTCATAGCCACTTGGCCTGGAGGTCAAACCCTCCCTGGAATTAGCTACAACAATCAAGATTTAACTATAAAACCACGAACAAAGACCACTAGGGGGTGCACCAAGGAAGCATAACAAAATGCGGAGACAAAGAAACAGGACAAAATTGTCAATGGAAGATCTAGAGTTCAGAACCACACTTTTAAGGTCTCTCAAGAACTGTTTAGAAGCCGCCGATAAACTTAATGAGATCTACAAGAAAACTAATGAGACCCTCGATGTTATATTGGGGAATCAACTAGAAATTAAGCATACACTGACTGAAATAAAGAATATTATACAGACTCCCGACAGCAGACCAGAGGAGCGCAAGAATCAAGTCAATGATTTGAAATGCGAGGAAGCAAAAAACACCCAACCGGAAAAGCAAAATGAAAAAAGAATCCAAAAATGCGAGGATAGTGTAAGGAGCCTCTGGGACAGCTTCAGGCGTACCAACATCAGAATTATAGGGGTGCCAGAAGATGAGAGAGAGCAAGATATTAAAAACCTATTTGAAGAAATAATGACAGAAAACTTTCCTCACCTGGTGAAAGAAATGGACTTACAGGTCCAAGAAGCGCGGAGAACCCCAAACAAAAGGAATCCAAAGAGGACCACACCAAGACACATCATAATTAAAATGCCAAGAGCAAAAGATAAAGAGAGAATCTTAAAAACAGCAAGAGAAAGAAACTCAGTTACCTACAAGGGAATACCCATACGACTGTCAGCTGATTTCTCAACAGAAACTTTGCAGGCCAGAAGGGAGTGGCAAGAAATATTCAAAGTGATGAATACCAAGAACCTACAACCAAGATTACTTTATCCAGCAAAGCTATCATTCAGAATTGAAGGTCAGATAAAGAGCTTCACAGATAAGGAAAAGCTAAAGGAGTTCATCACCACCAAACCAGTATTATATGAAATGCTGAAAGGTATCCTTTAAGAAGAGGAAGAGGAAGAAAAAGGTAAAGATACAAATTATGAACAACAAATATGCATCTATCAACAAGTGAATCTAAGAATCAAGTGAATAAATAATCTGATGAACAGAATGAACTGGTGATTATAATAGAATGAGGGACATAGAAAGGGAATGGACTGACTATTCTTGGGGGGGAAAGGGGTGTGGGAGATGCGGGAAGAGACTGGACAAAAATCGTGCACCTATGGATGAGGACAGTGGGTGGGGAGTGATTGCGGATGGTGGGGCGGGAACTGGGAGGAGGGGAGTTATGGGGGGAAAAAAGAGGAACAAATGTAATAATCTGAACAATAAAGATTTAATTAAAAAAAAAATGCACCTGGAAAGCTGATGGATATTCTGCTGAAACCCTTCCCTGAGAATGTCCCCCCAGGGGAAATAAAAGAATAGAAGTCCCCAGGTCAAAGACACAGGGTGGGCTTGCTCTAGAACACACCCGTGCCCCTTCCCCAGCATGAACTTTTTATTTCTCCCTTAACTCTGAGGGTCCCCATGAGACTTACAACCCGGGGAGCAGTGGGCAGCGGCAGCTTGACCTGGGCTCACCCCCTGATCCTGTCTCCAAGGCCCCCTTTTTCTCCGACTTCCCAGTGAGCCAACAGCAGCCCCACCCAGGCTCACTTCTTTCCTATCACGTGTTTAGGGAGCCAAAGCAGAACACCGTCCAGGCTCTCACAGCTGCTCCTTCTACTCTAAGCCCTTCCTTTATTTCACTGTCCCAGCTTTAATAAACACCCTCTCACACCCACCTGGATGCCCACTGTGAGATCTTTCCTGCATGAAGTCAAGGACCCACACACTACAGACCAGCCTGAGGCAGACCCGCTCCTGGATGGTCCCTGTCTGGTAACAAGGTCACTTCCATTCACATCCCTGTGGTGGGAACTTAATCATATGATCATGCTAAGAGGCTGGGAACTGCAGCCTAATGGAATGAATGCCCAGGAAGAAGAGAAGCACTCGGGTGTGGGTGAGATCGCACCGCCTCTGCTAAGGAAGGACTAGAAATGTAGGGCCTCACTGAACAAAGAGATAACACCAGGAGCCTTCATTTTCTTCACGAACCTTTACATTTAGAATCCCCATCTCCAAAAACAAGAGCTCACGTTTCATCTCTTCTGTGAGATGCTTTACTCTGGGCATGTAGACAATTACCCCTCACAGGAGGTCAACTCCTATTTCTGGTACTGCCCTGGGGCTCTGGCCCTGCTTTGGTGCTGTGGGTGGATCGAAGGTGAGGGCCCCTCTGATTTTCACCCATCTCAGGCTCGTGGCTGGCCTTCAAATGATCAGGCCACTGCTGGGACAATCACCGTGGAGGCAGTGAGATCTAAGTACCCAGCAAGGTGGTGGTGAAGGTCTCAGCCTGAGTATGCAGAGCGGAAGAGTGCTCATATATTAGAATCACCAAGGAATACTTTCATTATGTGCATGCTGGTCTCAGGGTGAATCAGCGTCAGGGCTACATTTCTGAGAGAGGGAAGTAAGGAGTTGACTTTGCAGCCGTCCCTTCACCCTGCTGAAAATCACTACCTGTGACTCTTGGCTGCTCTCCCTGGGGTTGTCTCTCTTTCTCCAAGTGCTGGATTCTTACTACTCTTCTTGGATGCCGAGCACTTTTCCTACTTGGTAATCGCTGGGGTTACCATAGTGAATTACTGCAGGCTGGGTGGCTTAAGGCACTGAACTTTTATTCTCACAGTTCTGGAAGCTGAAGCCCAAGATCAAGGCGTCCACAGGCTTGGTTTCCTTTGAGGCCTCTCTCCTGGGCTTGCAGGTTGCCATTTCTTGTGTTGGCAGCAGATGACCTTATCTCTGTGTCAACCCATCTGTGGGGTCTCTTGGTCTTCTGATAAGAACAGTGGTCATATTGGCTTAAGGTCCCACTCCTCTGACCTCATTTAACCTTAAAGTCTTTATCTCCAAAAACATCACATTGGGGGTTAATGATTCCATGTATGAATTTTAGGAGGACACAGTTCAGTCCATAACATTCAGAATATATAAAGGTTTCAAGCAACACATACTACCTGTTGGCTTCTTAAAGCCCTATGGTTTCAAATGTCCTTGAATCTCTAACACACACACACACACTCACACACGCTCACACAAACTCACACTCTCACACACACACTCTCACACACACACACTCTCACACACACTCACACACACACTCACACACACACACCCTCACACACACACTCTCACACTCACACACACCCTCACACACACACTCTCACACACACACTCACACACTCACACACACACACAAATACTCAGTGACAACTGGACTCAGGATTCCAGTTAGAAGGTGGGGTTGTGCTGGGGTCCAACCCCAGCGGGTCCAGGGGTCCCCAAAGGTGTGGACGGAGTCGGCGAAGAAGGAATGACACGGAGACAGCGTTCAGTTGATCAGCAGCCTAGCCAGGATCTTCAGCCAAGTTCTGGTCTGGATCTCCTGTGAAGTTCTGTTTAGGATCTCCAGCCAGGTTCTGTGTTCATGGTCTCTTGCTAGGTTCTCCAGCCAGGTTCCAGGTTCTCCAGGTTCCCTAGCCAGGTTCGGTCACCAGATTCTGTAGCCAGGTTCTCCAGGTTCTCCAGTCAGGTTCTGTGGCCATGTTCCCTCGCTAGGTTCTCCAGCCAGGTTCTGTCCAGGTTCTCCAGCCAGGTTCAGTCACCAGGTTCTAGTCAGGTTCTCTTGCCAATTTCTGTAGTCAGGTTCAGTCCAGGATCTTTTGCCATGTTCTCTCGCTAGGTTCTGTCTCTAGGTTCTGAGGCCAGTTTCTGTCCAGGATCTTTTGCCATGTTCTCTCCAGCGAAGTTCTTCTGTCTCTAGAGAACGTTCTGTGTAGGTTCTGTGCCTAGGTTCTGTCTTCTTAGTTCTGACTTCTAAGTTCTGTGTTCTAAGTTCTGTCTGCTGTTGTCTTGTTACAACTGTATTTATACCAGTTGATTCCAATCCTATCAATCTCTATTCCAAAGGTTAGGGCGTTTCTTATCTCCATTCCAGGGAGTAAAGATTATGTAGCTTAAGCATGATTGTTCGTAGTTAAAGTGATTAATTACCCACCTGGCACTTAGTTAAGAGGTTTTATTCCCTCCCTAACTTCAGGGGAAAATCCCTACCTGGGGAAACAACCTTTCTCAGAGACCTTGGTTAAAACACATAGTGCCAAGAAGGTGAGCAAACATATTAAGAACAGTATGCCATATATGCCAGGTCCCTTGAAACAGCAAGCATGGACCGGCTCCTGGCAGGGTTGGTAAATTGAAACTTACTATGTAAAATTTAGATGAATTTAGTTTCAGTATATTGCGCTGTGCCTTTTCTACCTTAAAGGAACATTTCAAGTTTAGAACTGGATAATTTGGATGAGTCAGGCAAGTTTTCCCCTGTTCTCCCTACTCCATTGCTAAATTCTGTTCTTACAGCACCTCCATGTCTTTCCACAAACGTGCTGTTCATAGTACGGCTACCAGGCTCCTAGCTCTCAGCCCCAGCAACATGCATGTGTCCTCGGTCTCACTCTTCTCGGTCTGGCTCTGGGGAACTGGCCACTCACTAATGTGATAAACGATTCAGGTGCGTGTAAAGGTGGGCGATGAGTGTGTTTAAGCTACAGCCCTTCCCATGTCTGCACTGATGATAACCCACAGCTCTGAACCGGAGGGACAGGGCACCTTCCTGGTAGGAACTCCATCGTGCACGAACCTTGCATTCCCTCGGGTCGGTGAGTGAAGGGGGCCCTCGGAGCGCACGCTCCAGTCAGACCTGCTCCCCGTGTGTAGGAATCAGTCTTGCATTTTCCCTCCAAAGAGCTGACCCGTGCAGCGATGTCCTGAGGAACACACCATCCGTTTCAAATGAGTACATTCCGTTATGATCTACAGGGCCCGGTTTCTCACAAATGCATTTAAAAATATCTGTGCGTTCCCCATTTTCTTAACTCCTTTGTGATCTACCTATAAACTCGGAGACATGAGATGGTCGGAAATGTGTCCTGTTCACCTTTATATTTTTAATGCCTAATGCATTATGAATGTAGTTGGTACGCAGTAAATGGTTGGTGAATATATTCATGCCCTTGTATAGTGTGGTTTTTTTTCCTTTTCATTATCACAGTTTTAAAAATGTGCAACCCAAACAGAACCACATTTGGGGAGCAGATCTGGATTACATCAGTTGATTCTAGTACCATACTTTTTCCCAACTCCAAGTGTCTAAACTATTAGGGTTAAACTCACGCTATTTGAGTCCCATTCCCTTTGAATGTCATTATTATTATTGTTTATCATTGCCTCAGCTTTGACAACATGCTTGGTGCTGCGGCAGACATTAAAAAGACACAGTTCTTGCCTTGGGGCTTACACTCAGATAGGCAAACAAACAAAATGTATTTAAGAAGAGGTAGATTGATCGCAGAGATGCAATTTCCCAGGTGTTTGTATTTGTGCTTTGGGTTCATTTGGCTTTTAACCAGCTGTGGGCTAAAGAAATCGCCAAACTTCCCTGTGGAGCCAGAGCATCGGTGACGAGAGTTCAGCAGGAAACACGAGCCTTGCCCTGCAGAACACAGGGTTGAGCGCCCCGACAACCTAATTTTGGGGATCTCTCTCCATGTCCTTGAGTTGTTCTCTCCCCTTCGGTCTCTCTCAACAATTCAAGCTGCCTGTGGCTTCCTCACTGGAAACCAAATCATTAATTTAAAAATGGATCACCGAATTTTATGGCCCATTTTCAAGCATTAGGCCAGTTCTATCCTATCAAATAGTGTTTAAGAAATTGACTAGTTCTCCTGACAGACTGAGACATTGATTTGCATCAAATTTAGGAAAACTTTTATCCCAAGGAGATGCTGCCCTCACGTTTAATTTTTGAAAATCTGATTTATAAGCTGAAATGAATACCAATGCAGCTCGTAATTTTTATTCTTTTGTGGGTGAATATTTAAAAAATTCTCTCATGCAGTTATACAGCAGAAATAAGTGTCTATTTTGTGTAAGATCTTTAGCGTTTATGGAATATGTGTGTGTGTGTACGTGTGCATGCGTGTGTGTAGAAAGCATCTTCACCTTTGAAATCTAGATACCGTGTATGTTTGTTATCACAGGAGATCAAATGCCTGCTTCTGGGAGTGAGCCAGGGCAACACGGTAAGTTTCACATGTAAAGTACAGAAGTGTGCACACGGTAAAGCCGAAATGTCTGCATCCAGGCTGCGGGGGTGGGGTGATGGGGTGGTGTGGGGATGGGTGTATCTTCCCTGTGCAGGGAGAGCTGGCTCCACTGCATCATTTCACGACTGGCGACCACCCGCTCTAGGAGCAGGGAGTGGTTCCTCCCAGGGTCTCGATGTGTGAAAGGGTGAGAGCCCCAGAGCCATGCATATTTAGGCCTCGGTTTGCAAAGTTTCTGCTTAATTCCAGTTCTCATCGCAGGCAGGCGCGTGGTGTGCCCGTCCAGATGGCCCGCACAAATGCTCGGTCGTACTTCGCTCCCTCTTTGCATGTCAAGCATCTCTGGGACTACATACATCACCAATTAGCATCTTATATGCATTGGAAAGGAATGGTTCCGCGACTTTTTAGACAGTTTTCTCTGATAACATTTGCATGATGTGCTGTTCTGCTCTTACAAAAATCAAGGATGCGATTGCGGAATTTTCCTCCCATCCCCATGCTCCCTCCAAACGTTCTCCTTCTGCAGCGCCGTTCCATGCGCACTTCAGGGGAAACGTCTGTAGCGGGAAATTTCTGGGGTGTGGGGAGGCCATTTCAGCGCGCTTCCCACCGCATGCTGTGGGCGTGTGCCTCGACGTTCTTCGGCAGGTGGCTGTGCCCCTGCTGGTCCCCTCTCATTTCTCAGACTCGAGGTCCAAGGACTCCTCCTCGATCTAGGGCTTTGGCACTGCCATCCCTTCAGCCTTTTTTCTGCAAAAGTCTCCCAACCAGACGGTCCTTATTCTGAGAGCGTGCCAAGCATTTAATACAGTAAACTGTGTGCTGGCCCTGAGAGTAAGGAGCGAGCTGGATGCATGACAATCACATTTCCACCGAAAGATGCTATGCACAGAGGCCCACTGTCACCGGCAAACGGTGGCAGTACCTTTAAGTTTCCCAACGTCGTCGGCGCTGACCCATTGGTGGACAGGTAAGTGGAACGCAGAACCTGGTTGAGGGGTGCCTTCCTGACATTTCCACTTGGATGTCTCACAGGCATTTCCAACTTTACATGCTCACGTTTATGCCCCAAACCCATCCCTCTCTGCTCTCCCTCATCTTAGTAACTGATATGCCCGCTACTCAGTGGCTCAGTCAGAAACCCAGAGTCCTCAGGAATTCTTTCATCCTCCCATTTCCCTTCCCCATCTCCCCCATCTCTGTAATTAAGTTGCTTCGGTTCTATCTCCATGTACCTTGAATTAATTCAACTTTTATCACTTCTATGCCACCGCCTGCCCAACCCCAGGTTCTGAAAAGCTGCTAGAACCTTCACTCAGGCCTCCACGTATAAGTCTGACTCCCCTCACTTTCCCACTCACATTTTAGAGTTCTTATATATATTGATTTCATAGAGGAAGGAAGAGGGAGAGAAACATCTATGAGGAGAGAGAATCATTCATTGGCTACTTCCTGCATGCCCACTACTGATGATTGAGCCTGCAACTGGGGCATATGCTCTGATTGGGAATTGTACTGTGACCTCCTGGTTCACAGGTTGATGCTCAACCACTGAACCACACTGGCTGGGCTAGAGTTCTTAAATGATAAATTGGAATAGGTCTTCCTGATGCTTCAAACCCTGCATTGGTTTTCCATCATCCTTAGAGCATGATGCAACCCTTCTCTGATCCTCCTGGGCCTGCCAAACCCTGCATGTTCTGCTCTTGACTACTGGTCTCCAGCAATCTTGCGAGGGTCTCAGCCGTGGGCAAACTACGGCCCACAGGCCGTATCTGGCCAGTTTGAAATGAATAAAACTAAAAAAAAAAAAAAAAGACCGTACCCTTTTATGTAATGATGTTTACTTTGAATTCATATTAGTTCACACAAACACTCCATCCATGCTTTTGTTCCGGCCCTCCGGTCCAGTTTAAGAACCCATTGTGGCCCTCGAGTCAAAAAGTTTGCCCACCCCTGGCTAGCTGCTGCACTACATTATTTGGGGTTCCTGAAACTTTTCCAGTTCTCTCTCATATTCAAGGTATAGCCCTTGCTGTGCCTCCAGCCTACAAAGTTCTTCCCACTGGCTCTTCACTTGCTTAGCTACTCCTCATTCTTAGGGTGTTTTCTTGAATATTTCTTCCTTAGAAAGGCCTACTGTGTCCACATCATTGGAGTAAATTCCTCTCTTACATTCAAGGATAATACCCTGTTTATTTCCTTTAAAACATTCATCTCAGTCTAACAGTATTTTGGTTATCTCTTCACTTATGTGTCGCTATCCATCCTCTACTGTCCAGGACAAACTCTGAGTTCTCGCCATGTTTGTTCTCATTTAATTTACTAGTATATCCCTGGTGCTTAGCACAATGCTTGGCACATAAAAGAACTCAAAACATACTTGTTGAATGAATGTCTCTAAAGATTTTTGATGAGGAGAGTTGGGAGTGAGAGAGAGAGAGAGAGAGAGTTGTAATGGTCATGTTAAAGCAAGTGTTATTGGCTGAATGTTTGAGTTCCCCCCAAATTCATCCGTTGAAACCAAATCCCAATGTAATAATATTAGGAGGTGAGGCCTTCAGGAGGTGACTAGGTCATGGGGGTGGGGTGCGGGGGAGCCCTCAGGAATGCCATTAGGGCTCTTATAAAAGAGGCCCCAGAGCCTGGCCGGCAAGAACCAGGAGGTCATGGTTTGATTCCAGGTCAGTCCACATGCCCGGATTGCGGGCTCGATCCCCATGGGGGGTATGCTGGAGGCAGTCAATGAATCATTCTCTCTCATCATTGATGATTCTCTCTCTCCCATTTCCTTCCTCTCTGAAATAAATAAGAATATATATTTTTAAAAAGGCCCAGAGACCTCCCTCTCCGTCTGCCCTCTCCTTAGGCCGTGTGAGGACACAAGGAGAAGACACCATACTGAGCCAGGAAGCAGTTCTTATCTGTCTCCAAATCTGTGGCCACCTTGATTATGAAATCCCGGCCTCCAACGCTATGAGAAATGAATGCTGCCTCTGAGCCACCCAGGCTAGGCATTCTGTTAGAGCCCGAATGAGCCGAGCAGGAAGGAAGCACATTCTAACCAGGAGGAGGAGAGAGAGAGAGGAAGGCTCCGTAGGGGCCTCGCAGGAAGTCAGACCAGCGGAGCGGGCCCAGCACAGGCGGCCACAGGAAGCCTGGAGCCACAGAGATCAGAGGCCTCGGCTCAGAGCCCTGGCCGCTTGCCGAGACCATTGGAGTGTGCACTGGTTGGCGCCCAGGAAAGGAGCAGAGTGTTCTCATTCGCATAGGAAGCAGGAGACCACAGCTCCAGGGGGAAGCGCGCAGAGCCGCACAGCCGCAGGTGACCACACTCACAGAGGAGCCACCTTCCACTGCACATGTGAGCAAACACGAGTGCTTTTGATTACAGCCACCCTCCTCACAAGCTGCAGTTTAATTTTACAAAGTAAGAGCGCCCAGTGGGCTACGGGAACTCATCTACCAGATCAGAGTAGACAGGAGGGACGAAGCCACATGGGTGAGAACGTCACAAGAGCGCTTTGACCACACACAGCTCAGCTTAGGGGAAGAAATACACTCTTCAATGGAAAGAAATTCACTGACCCGGTCAAAGCCCTCCTCCTCCAGGCGCACAGGTGGGAATAACAATAATCCTGTTGCCAGAGCGCATGTCGTGAGCCCTGGCTGTACGCCGGCGCGGAGTGAAACTGCTTGCACGCATTACCTCACCTGAAACAAGGAACCTGTGAGGCCGGTCTGAATATCGGTCTATTTTCACAGAAGAAAGTCTCATAAAAGACATTAATTATTTGGCTCTAGATCCTGCAGCAAATGTGGGAGGAGGGGCTTGAATTCCTATCTATTTACATTCACAGTTTGAACTCCATTATCCTCTATTGATCTGCAAAGAAGCCTGATGTTTGGGTGTGGGGACTGCGCTGTCCAGGAGGTGGGAGACTGTCTGATGGCGCTGCTGATCTCATGGATCTTCAGGGAAACCATGCCCTCTGAGTGCGCACCGTGGCACAGTTAGTATTTTGTGCTGTAGTTTTATTCTCGCCCTTTAGATGCCAGCCACCGTGGTCTCCTCATTCCTAGTGCTGAGCACAGTTTCTGTTGCGGGGCGGAGGCAGGGGGTTGGCACTTGTGTGGGAACCCTGATCCCTGGGAGTTGCCTTTGATTTGATTATTTCAGTCTTCCACCTACATGAACTAGTTTAATAAAGCGAGATGTAGTTATTCAAGAGTAGACTCTTCTTTTATCCTCACCCAAGGATATGTTATTATTGATTTGGGGGAGAGGGAGAGAGAGAGAGAGAGAGAGAGAGAGAGAGAGAGAGAGAGAGAGAGAAAGAGAGAGAGATCAACTGGTTGCCTCCCATCCGCTCCCCCACTGGGAATTGAACCCACAACCTTTTGGTGTATGGGATGATGCTCCAACCAACTGAACTACCCGGCCAGGGCAAGAGTAAACATTTTTAAGAAGAACTTCCATTGTAGTTCTTAAACATTAACTGCAAATAAAGCTGAAGGAGAATGTCCGTAGCTAAGAATAGCTAAATGAAAAGAATCCGAGGAATACGGTTAAAATCCCAAAGAGAATAATGTTATTTTTAAACATGATTCCATTTTAAAGTATTGTCACTAAAACAAAGATATTCCCAGAAACTGAGGAAAAGGGCAGTAAAAAACAAAAGAAGAGAGAGACATTGATTCAGTTTTGAAACTATCACATGGGGGGAATTTCAAACCAGAATATAAAGTAAAAAAAAAAAAATCATCCTTCTCATTCCTCCCATTTTCAGGTGAAATGCAAAGTAGATGCCAGCAGCTTTTTAAAACACTGTACTGCGTGTCTCATAGGCCAGACCTGCTGAGGCGAAGCAGATCCCTCATTTTAACCGGCGCTCACACACTCACGGATCCCCATTCCGACTGTGCTGAGTGCGTGACTTCGGGGGGGGCCATGACCAGGCACCGGCTGGCTCTCCCCTGGCATGGCATCAATTTGAGGCGCAGAACGTCAGGGTCCTAATGCAGGCCCAGATGTGCTGTGCGACATGGGATGGGCAGAAAGGCCGGGTGCACGCGCAATAGGCACCTTCCAAATGCCATCCTTTCAGCCCTTGATAAAAGGGCCGCCCACGGTGAAGAGCATGCTCTGCTCCCTGTCTGTGCCAGGCCCTCCCATGAGCAGGCGGCAACCCCCCCACCCCCCGCCTGGCACCACACTAGCACAGGTAGCTACTTTGCCTTATAGACTCTGGGCCCAAGAGGGGAATGCTCTTAATTTTATCAGTAGGGTGCATTTTATTTTATTTTATCTTATTTTAAAATATATTTTTATTGATTTCAGAGAGGAAGGGAGAGGGAGAGAAACTTCAATGATGAGAGAGAATCACTGATCGGCTGCCTCCTGCACGCCCCCCACTGGGGCTCGAACCCACAACCCGGGCCTGTGCTCTGACTGGGAATCAAACAGTGACCTCCTGGTTCATAGGTCGGCGCTCAACCACAGAGCCACGCTGGCCGGGCATAGGATTCATTTTAAACCTCTGTACAGGAGGCCACCTAACACCCTAAAGGGCTACTCCATGTTGTGGAGAGATGCCAACTCAAAGAAGCCATTGCGTTCCCCCCTTAGGATTGGTTCCCAGGGAAAGCTACCAGCCAGCTGATTGGCTCCGAGCACGTCTGCTGGAAGCTGGGGCTGGCCCACACCTGAGGTACCAACACCGGAGCCCTAGGATGCGCCATGGGAACGCCGATGCCTGGCAGAGCCCCACGGAAACACACCGAGCCGGATGACAACTTCGTCACCTCATGTTGACATAACCCACCAGCTGGCTGAAGAGCCCCTTCCTGGAGTGGAAGCAGAGGAACTCTAATGATTTTCAGACACAGTTGACAAGAGACCATTTAGTAAACTTTTCTTCCTTTCTTTCTTTTTTTTTTTAACTAACAGTAGGCAGGGATGCTGTAGTCTAGGCTGCTACTAATAATCTCATCAGAATGCAAAAGCAGCGACTGTGTTATAAAACCAATGATCTGTTATATTCTGCAAGAATTTACAAAAGCCTAATGTCACTTACTACACCATGAGAACCATACTTGGCTGAAAAAAATAAAACACAACAGGATCCAAAAACTGATTACAGCCGACGAAGAAATAAACTGGCTGCCAGTGCAGTGCTTTCAAGGTAAAGGCCGCCGCGATGAAAGGCGCGGGGCCAGGGGCCACCTCCGAGGGGACGAGGCCAGTGTCTGGGAACACGCATGTGGAAGGTCCCTGAGGGCCCCCTCGGACGCGGGGCCTGCGTTGGAGCCCAGCGCAGCCTGCGCTGCTGCTCTCGCCGCAGGGAGCTGGAGGTCTCGGGAGAGTTTGCTTGTTTTTCCTTCTTTCTCAGCAGCGTTTTTGACAAAAGCCTGTCTCCAGCAGTCTTCAGTATGAAACGGAGACAGTTGAAAAAGGGAAGCTCTTTCTTTGGGGCCATTGGAATAAAGTCAACTGAGAAACCCGTGGCAGGGATCGGGCAGGACCTCTGTGGCTGGTGCCCTGGGGTGGGTGGGGAGCAGTGGCAGGCTTCCCTCAGACCAAAGGCTGGCTGCTCTCACAGGCCTCATGGGTTCAGTTCTGGCAGTGTGTGACAGTTTAAGGAAATGCATGTGTTTAAAAATTCATTTTATATATATATATATATATTTCAGAGAGGAAGGAAGAGGAAGAGAGATAGAAAGTTCAATGATGAGAATGATGAGAATCGTGGATCAACTGCCCCCTGCGTGCCCCTCCCCTCCTCCCCTCCCTGCCGGGGATTCAGCCCAGCCTGGGCATGTGCTGGTGACCTCTTGGTTCCTGGGTCAACGTTCAACCACTGAGCCACACTTGGCTGGGCCATTCCTTTGATTTCCAAGTCATATTGTTCTGCATTTTATTCAGGGATGAAAACACCACTTTCTGCAGGATGGTGTCTACCTTTCTTTCTCTATTGGCATCACATGGGTATCCACTGTATCCACTTATTTGTAGATCTGTCTTCCATCTGTCTACACAGCCATCAAGAAGAGAGAGGAAAGAGAGGGAGAGAGACCCTTAAGTTCTTGGAATGGTTGTGATCTTTGGAAGAAAGTTACTTATTCTCTCCTCTTTAAACATTGTTATCTCCAGGATGGCAGTGGGACGATGTGAGGGGCACAGGGTCCTTTCTATGAAAAGGCATTTTCTGTAGTGTTGCTAACCAGCTGCCAGCAAGGACGTTTCCCTTCGGCAAATGTCCTTGGAGATATCCTTCCTTGGTCTTGGAAACTCACAGGGAGTCATTTGAAGTGTTGACTTGGGCGCCTGTAAGACACCTGGCAATAATGAAGATGGAGCCTCCAGTGTGTTGGGCTATGAGTGAGCTGTGGCACAGTCCCTGATGAATCCCGAGAGCACGTCTCTGCAGGAGGTGGCCTCCCCCGGTGTTCCGACTGCGGGGGAGTTGCGCGTGTGGATAGTTGTCCAGAAAGAGAGACCCGCTGCGAATCCCCCTCAGATTGACTAGTTTGAGGACCAAAGGAAGTGATGCTATATTTCAGGAGAGTCTTACTCACTGCGGATACATTCATAAAAGAGGGAGGTGTGTTTATCAAGAAGACCGAATTACACAGGACAATGATTAAGTGTGTGGACCATCCCCTGGCCCTTACTCGGGCTGTTTTTCTTCCTCCAGAAAGACGGGAGGAAGTCACTGCCTGCCTGCTAACCTTCCCTTCATCCCAGGAGCAGCCCCATGCTGCCCCTTCCTAGTGACACCCGCTAATTTTCACAGATAAAGTTAACTCTCCTTTATGTTTCCACAGGACTATGCACATAGGTATCTTAGCCCTCTTATTCAGTGTGCATACAAAAGCACTTAGCTATTGCTTTATCCTTTCCGAGTATAGGTTCCTCAATAAATATTATTTTTTTCTAGTCACAGCACATAGCTGAGGTCCTGGCATATAATAGGGATCTAATAAATGTTCAGTAAATAAATAATTACAAAAAAGTTTAAAATCAAACTTTTAGGAAAAAGTTAACAAATGGTGTCTACCACTTAATAAATCTAGACTGACTATCCATCACTTAAGATGCAGATTTAGAGAGTTCCAGAAACAATTAGGAATGTTATATGCATAAGTGAACCTCATCCCACTTCTTCCCTGGGGTTAAATTTTTTTCTTTTTTCTTTTTTTAATTGATTTCAGAGAGGAAGGGAGAGGGAGAGAGAGCTAGAAACATCAGTGATGAGAGAGAATCATTGATCTGCTGCCTCCTGCACGCCCCTAACTAGGGATTGAGCCCACAACCAGGGCATGTGCCCTTGACCGGAAAAGAACCCAGAACCCTTGTATCCACTAAGTCAAACTGGCTAGGGCCCCTGGGGTTGAATTTTAAGGACACAATGAATGAGGCTGTTCATTAAATGGATGGATTAAGGAACCCACAAGAAAAGAAGGGAGGCCAGAGGAAAAGGAAACAGACGTTATTTGAGTTCTCAGGAACTTTTAAGGGTAAGAAGGTAGGGCAGACAGAACAATAATAATGACAATGCTGATGGTGATGATGACAGAAGAGAAAGGAAGTGGAGGACCCTGTCCATGCACAGATATGTTTCTGTTTGAAATCATCTGCTCATCTTTTGACCTCGAACTTTCCTCTGATGGTTGAGGAGCAGTGAAAGGATTAGCCTTCGGTTTCTGCCATGTGTGCGGCGGGCCCCAGTGGCTGTGGGTGTTGGACTCACAAGGATGGGAACAGGGCAATGGTTCCCCTCCTGCTCTGTTTCCCAGAGGAAGCAGGTCTGGCTGTCTTCCACTGGGAAGCGCATTTCTCACAGAATGAGCTCCTTTAGCTGTCAGCCGAGAGGATGGAGGCATCTCTGTAAGCAGGCAGCATTGCCAGCAGGGACCCACCCACCTCCCGGGGGGCTAAGGATTCCCCGTGGGGGAGAGAGGCTCCTTCCACAGGAGTGAAGCAGCTGCTGTTTTACACAGAAATGTCAAACGCACAAGCGAGTTTCTCGTCACCATGGGTGGGGGCATGGCCGATGGAAATACTTGGTGTTTCTTAGGTGGTTAGTGAAGAAGCAACTGGTTTTGTGAGGTTTAAGGTATAGATATAAACTTATCTGCAAAGTAAACCCTTAGTTAGAATTCATTTGCTTGCGAATGATAGCATTTAAATCTGAGATGTGGCAGGTGGGATTAAATTAGTAGCATGTCTTTGAAATTTAAATATTATTTTTTATTTTAGTTATATTTTTCTTAGTAGTTAAATGAGTATAAGTATGTTCAATAAATATGAAAATGCATAGAATTTTGTCATACATTTCTATTATCTAAAATATTGTCATTTCCCTATATAAGTTTCTAATAAAAAAATTAAGAGTTTCCCAAAGGCAAAGAAATAGAAACTGTATGCATTGTATTTACACTGACTTCTCATTTATTCATGAGTTTACTAGTATTCCCCGACCCACTTGCATTCTATTCATTCACCTTTGCTTCTGTCATCCACCAGCACCTGATTAAGTACCTTCCATAGCAGTACACTGTGTTAAATATTAGAGGACCCTGAGTAACATAACTCCGATTTCCTGTCTTCTAGAAGCTTCACGTTATTTTGACTATTGATTTATGGCACGAAGAAGATTGAACTATCTTATTAAAAATAAGAGCGAGCCATCTTTTAAAGATAAGAAAAATGAAACAAGCCTAATGAGACATAGATGGATAACAACAGTACCATGAACATGGGCCAACCTATAAACCGCTTTAAGACAAGACCTGTTTATGCACCGGGTAAATGCCAATAAAATGCATACGATTGTGAGAGTATATAAAAACTAGGTTAACTGTGATTTAGATTATGAGAAAAATAGAAGGGAGTTCGATATAAAGCAGTGAAATCTAATGTAACATGTGATACCTTTATGAACCATACTGTAAATATCTCTGTCATTTGCCTTGATCTGGTTATTTGAGAAACGTACCAAAGTAACTCAGTAGTTGTCATAGTCGATTTGGGTTGCTATAACAAAGCTACCACAGTCGGGGCGGCTCAAACAACAACATTTCTATCTCAGAGTTCTGGTGGGAAGTTCAAGCTCAGGTGCCAGCAGATTCGGTGTCTGGTTCATAAGTGTCTTTCTTTTCCCTGTGACTCACAGGGTGGAACAGAAGAGACAGCTCTCTAAGGGCCTCTTTTATTTGGGCACAAATCCCAGGAATGAGGACTCAACCCCCTTTAACCCCCCGACCCAATTATCTCCCAAAGGCTCTGCCTCCAAATACCATCCCATTGGGGGTTAGTTTTCAACATACCAATGTGGGAGGACACAAACATTCAGTCTATAATAGTTGTTAACATGTGTCACTATAGGAAGTTATTAAAAACTATTCTTGACACTGTGCCTGGAGTTGGAATATTTTGAATTGGAAGCTTCTTCAGTGATCATCTACCTCAACACCCATTTTGTAGATAAGGAAACAGAGGCCAAATAGGTCATAGAACTGGCTGGAAGGGGGACCCCCCCCCCCCACCAGGGTTCTAACTCTAGGTCAGAGCTCTTTCCATCGCCTCTCACAAGCATTTTCATGTGAGATGTTTCCCTGCCATCAGCCAATAGTAGGACTAATTTTAGCTTAAGTTGAGGCATAGGAATCTTATTTTTTAAAGTTCACCCTTTTACATTTTTTAACTTCCTTTCTCCATCAACACTCATTCAGTTCCCTTTTGCTTCCCACCTCATGTTTCCCAAATAGGACATCTGGTACCTGCACATCAATTTGCATTGAAAAGCTCCCTTTCCCCCCATTTAACTATGTCCCATCAACATGGATTTTAACCCACAGTAACAGTGCTGATAGGATTCTCAGATTTCCTTGAGATAAAGCAACAGCAAGGTCTGGCTTAAGGGAGGGTAAATCTTTGTCTTATTCTATCAATTACAAGGGGAGATGGCTGTTTATTTTCCTTAGTCTACAGCAGGCCTTGAACACGGAGCACATGCGCTACAAGACCAATGATACACAGCACATCAGATTGGCCGGAGTTCCCGGGTAATGCTTTGGCCCTTTCGTCATATAAACCCACTCTCTGGACACTGCACACACAACAGCAAGGGAGCTTAGACCCACGTCTCTTCCCTCTGTGCCCTCACAGCGCCCTGGTTCTGGCGCTAGGGTGCATGCCCTGCTTTCTGTCTCCCCACCCGAGGACCACAATCCAAGGGAAGATATCTCCCCAAGTGAAGACTGCTAAAGACGCCAAAAGATCGCCCTATCATATAGCCTCTGAGAGTTTGTCTTTCTTTCACAAACAAGCGGGCCTGTAATAGCTCCTTTAAGTTTATTTTCCCCGTATTCCTAATTATATTAAATACTCATGTACTCCTTCCCTGGGTGTTCATTTAGAAAGAAGTTTTGGTAATGGTCACATTTAATTTATCAGGGTGCAATAATTTGTGTTTCCCAATCATCTTGCCAACTTGGGTTCATTATACTATTGTTTCACATGAGGAAGTTTGCAGAGTTTGGATTGATTGACTCTAATTAACTAAAACTGGTTCCAGGCTGTGCGTCTATTGTCATGGTAGCTGGCCGCAAAGCCCTGAACTGCGCAGCTATGCTGATAGAAGGTAGTATTGATTTGAAAACTGTAGATAATATGTAACCTTGGGCTTATCACTGTTTGGAAAACAAACTAAAAAAAAAAAAAAAAAAAGGATGGAAGAGGAGACAGAGGTATTAAGATGAGTTTTTAAGGACACTTGGGAGTGTACGTTGGGATTTCCATGGGCTCACTTCTTTCTTGTTCCTGTTCAGAGATCATCACAGATGTGTTGGACTACAAACAAGTTCAACATTCAACAGTCAGAAAAAAAAGGATTTCATGGTTTTTGAAAGAGTAAAGATATAAAACCCACTTGTTGACAAATACTCCAACATCCACTGACAAATTATGAGGGAGACCTCCATTTAGGTAGAGAAAAATCTTTCTATACATAGAGAAGTAGGATTGTGTGAAGTGCAATCTTCTCTGTTGTTGATTTTTTACAGTCAATAATGACCTTTCCCTGAGGGGAAATATGGTTTCAGGACAGAACGCCAACTGGAGAAATGACTGCCCTTGCGGCCTGTGGGCAAGAACACGCATCACTCTAGCTCTCGGTGCTGGACGGGAATCGTTAAAAATGCTGGAGAGCGGAGTCCCTGAGTGAGATCCATCACAGCACCCCCGTCTTTCCCACGCACGACGCTGCACGGAGGGTCTCCTCACATCTGATGGCTGTTCCTCACTTTGTCAGCTTGTCAGTCTTCATCTGAAGAGCTCCAGGCCCCTCTTTTCCTGGACGCCCTTCTCCACGGAGCTGCCTTCCTCCCAATCTTCCCTTTCTCACCAAGTTCAACAGAACGGCCTTGACATCCCGACGGACAGATGAAGTGCAAGTTTAACTCATGTCCTGCAGAGACTTGCCTGGGTCGCTTCAGGGGAGGAGACACTGGAAGCCTTCCCAGCGTACCTGGCGGCTTTGGAAATGGAGGGCAGGCAGCTTCTAAGTCGGCGCCCTCTCCATTTGGTTAAGTTTCTTTTAATGCTGTGACCATGTGAGGAAGGACCAACTTCCAACTCACAGAGAAGGGAGCTTGTGTTGGTCAGGGTCTTCTAGAAAAAGAGAAGCAATCGTGTGTGTGTGTGTGTGTGTGTGTGTGTGTGTGTAAAATAGAAACAGAGAGAGAGCAAGAGAGTGTGTGTGGGGGAGACATTCTAAGGAACTGGCTCAGGTGGTGACAGAGGTGATGAGTTCCTAAAGGCACAGGCTTACTAACGAGGGTTGAGGAGCCAGAGGAGAGGAAGGTGGGGAAGGAGAGTGACGCACGTGGTTTCTGAAGAGAGAACAGGAAGGCTCATGGCTACTGATTCCTCACCGCACACACATGGTGCACACAACACACGCCTGTCTTTCTTCTTGAACAGCTGAGTCACAGTGTCCTCCTGCCTCTTCATTCTCACGTGCAGCGGGCCACCAGGCCCTGCTCGGACCCCTTCCTCTAACTCCCTGTGATGAGGGAGCAGGCGCTGTACACGTCTGTCCCAAAGGATTTCTGCCTCTACTTTTTTTTAGAATTCCAAACAACCGGCCAAAAGGTCTTGGCATGTTTATGATTTCCCGCCTCCTTCAGGCCACTACCAACAGGCTCACTTCTCACTAAACAGAAGGCAGGTTTAGGCTACCATCTTGTGCTGGTAAAACATTTGCCTTAACGTCTTAAATAATACAGCAACAAGCACTCGTCAAGTCCCGAATCAACTTTGGCACTGAGGAGAAGGCAAAGGAAGGGGGAACATAGTCCCTGCCTGGGAGAGTTTATAATTTGGGTGAAGCAAGTCTAATACAAAGCAAGTAAATAGAATACAAGGGTGGGAAAAAGTGGGTTTACAGTTGTGAATATGTGAAACCTAGTTTGTTCTTATATTATGATTTATTAAATATTGCATTATTTATAGGAACAGCTGCAAACCTACTTTTGCCTACCCTGCATATCACATTATTAGCAGGGAACTTCCGACAAAAATTTTGTCAGAGTTCATAGGTGGTGGACATATCTACGAGATGAAATGGCCACCCTTCTATGCTACTATATTTGAATATATGTTACAAAAATTGAGGGACATTGTTCAGATCAATTGTGTCAAGAATTAGCTTATTCTTACTCTAATTACTCCATTTTCTCTCAATGATTGTATGTTTTCCTGGTGTCTTTTTTTCAATTTAGCAGTCACACCTTCCAAACCACATAGAAACATCGGATATGGCTTCCTGACAGAGGAGGTTGTTTGGAGCTTCTACCTGTGAACAGGAGGCATCTCTACACTTGTATACCCTGAGCTTACCTTCTTAGGAAGCACCTCATGTTTTCTGAAGGTTGTAACCATCCTTGCCAGATGAGTCTCCACTATCAGTTTCATCAGCATTCGGCCTTTGACCTACAGAAGAAAAACAGACCATGTTTGGATATTATATTGGATGACCTCTGCCTTTCTAGTTAATTCCTAGAAACTTGAAATTATTCTGGCAAATGGATCTCAGCAGCCTGGATATGCCTTCTCCCCACGCAGTATGGGAAGACCATGATGGCAGAGACCATATTAGGAAGACGGATTCTGAGCTGAAGGGCAAGAATGGTTACTGAGGGGCTTGGGTCCTCACAGTGAGGAGGAGTAAAAAGGAAGACACCATGATCATTGCTGGATTACTCCAAGCTTGAATCTGGAAAAACGCACTAAATATCTAATCTGAACACAATCAGCATGGGAGGATGAGTGTGTGGAGAACGTCAACAGGACGTGGTCAAGTGTGAGGGGAGGCCAAGGAGAGCGCTCAGAACTAAGATTGCCAAGGTGGCTGCATACAGACGACCCTTTCCCCATGGTCTGCCGTCTATAGCAAGGGGAGGGCAAAGCAGTCAGTACGCTTCATCGGGAGGCAGAGCAAAGTGGCATGCAGAGCCGATGCCAGCCCTGCTGCAGCGCTCACCGTTTCTGAGCCAGAGCCACGACAAGAAAACCCCTTCTCATGTTTCTTTCCCTGAAAGGAGCCATGCTGTCTGCGATGACACAAAAGAGATCCGTTGATTCCCACTAAAATCAGACAATGTTGGGGGGCAGTGACCTGGACGCTGTGCTAATCAAAGTGTGGTCTACAGACCAGCGGCATCCCAATCACCTGGGCTCTTCTTCGAAATGCAGATTCTCGGGCTCCAGCCGAGATCTACTACGTTAGAATCTGCAGCTTCACAAGATTCCGGGTCATTCCTGTGCACATCAAACCAAGGAACACAGACACTCTCCTCCTATACTACTCCTCACAGGCAGGCATCCAGGGTTTGATTACAAACCCACCTGCCATAGGAAGATCCTGGTTTTAACAATCATTGTGTTGCTAATCAATTCTTGTTTAACTTTTAGAGATAGTGCAATAACAGAAAAATTACATTTGATCATAAATATTGAAAATGAATGAATGAGAAAATATTTCACTTTGAAAGAATCTGTCCATAAATGTATGGACTAGCTAGAGAATAAATCCATCTGATCTCCATGGTCAGTCCTAAAATGAAATAAAAGGCTTTTTGTCTTATATAGGCACCCGTTACCTAGGCTAAGTATGTCCAGTTCCTTTAACTATTTCTCATTATGTCAAGATGCGCACGTTCCTCACCATCCTGGGTACCTTCTTCTGGCCACACATTGCATCTGAAGTGTCCCTGACAGTACATGTGACCGTGACCTACGAGTAAACCTGTCCCCAGATGTGCTCGGAGCTGCACACGGCACACAGCACACACGTTGACGATGTTTCTCTGCTTCTGCTCTGGGCTTTTCTAATTCAGTAAACTGGCTGTCACATCACTAAAAATAGGAACTTTGAACTTGCTCCCTTGATTTGTGTGTGTGTGTGTGTGTGTGTGTGTGAGGTTATTTTGCTTACCACAAATGAAGGCCACAGAAGCTAAATATATGTCTACTTGAATGATGACTTTATAGCAATAAAATGAGCCCACAGGGGCTAATGACTCTGTAATCAGCTTTTTCAACCACTTTTTATATTGGGCATAATTTTCTCTCTCTCTGAGAAATTCTACATCATTTATCACTAGACTAACATGAGCAAAAGGGGAAAGGCAGGAGCCGAGAGATTAAGGCCACTGGCTGTCTGCTATTAACTCACAACAGTCACGTTGCTGGGGGAGACCATTCCATTTTGGAAACTAGTTCTGCAGAAGTTCTTGTTATTCATTTATTTTTAGTTCAGAATTCTTATTTTGGCATTGGCTTTAGAAATTAGGTTTGAAGAAGAATTTACTTTTGGTTTTAAAATGATTGGCCAATAGCACACCAACTCAGAACCGTGTTTTAAGTTCCTTTCATTGCTCTCTGCCACCTCCTGGTTGTCATGGAGGGAAGAGTTTTAAATCCCTTCTGTTGACCTGCTTGAAAACTGGCCTTTGATAAACTTGGGATCAGACACTTTTTTGGGGGGCGGGGAGGGGGTATGACTAACACGTTGGTGTACCAGCTCCACACCACCATTTGACTTCCACTCCCTTTCCTAACTATTAATGCCTATTTTGACTCTTTTTTCACAGCTTGAAGCTCAGCCTGCTCTGCTGGCAACTACTCCTTGTCCAGAGTTCAATGCTCATTTTTACTTAATATCCTGTGCTTACTCCTCCAGATCCATTCTCCTTCCTTCTCCTCCCTGCCCTCTGCCTGGAGACACTGATCTGTACACATGGCCTCAAGGGCCTCCACGTCCATGCCCGCTCCCTCCCCTTATCCTTCAGGTCTAGAGGTGGCAACCGCTCCACCTCTGCTGGCCCCTGGCTGGGGATCGCTGCGCACCCCTTCCAGCTCCTCTGCAGCTTCCCCAGGTCCTTGTAATCAGTGCTGTGCAGAAAGGCCCTCCTTGGATTTTCCTAGTTTTTTTTTTTTTAATATATTTTATTGATTTTTCACAGAGAGGAAGGGAGAGAGACAGAGAGTTAGAAACATCGATGAGAGAGAATCATCGATCAGCTGCCTCCTGCACATCTCCCACTGGGGATATGCCCGCAACCCAGGTACATGCCCTTGACCGGAATCGAACCCGGGACCTCTCAGTCCGCAGGCCGACGCTCTATCCACCGAGCCAAACCGGTTTTGGCAAGGATTTTCCTAGTTTGATGGCACCATCTGTTTCTTCATCCCTTTATCCAGGATGCCTACAGCACCTGCTCATTCATTTTCTCATGTTTACAAATTTGTTATTTACTTAATTACTTATCATTTATGTATCAAACGCTTATGCATTATCTACTACTTACCAATTATTCTGACAGATTTCTGTAGAGCTCATTCCCTACCAAAAAAATTCAGCAAACGTGGGAGAACGCTAACCCATGAATTCCTTATTGTAGCTGCTTTGTGTCCTACTGGGATAGAGACCTGATGTTGGGAGACAGGTACTACCACTCATCTTTGATGTTAATTATTTGTCATTAAAGTGGGAGATGGGGGAGGGAGGGAGGGGGAGAGGGAGGGGGAGAGAGAAAGTCTATGCCCCAAATAAGTTATATGATTTAGTTAGAGGCTGATGGTGGTTTGAGATGGAAATAATTTCTGTTCATGCTTACAAAATAGGCATGGGCTGTGAGGAGCTTCCATATGTTTCCTCTCATTCTTTCCCCCTTATCCTTCCCTCCTTCTTCCTTTCTTTTCTTCCTTTCTCCTTTCCTCCCTTCCATCGTGAGATTAAAATTTTCATTTTCTCTGAAGCATTAGCAACAACTTTGATTTCTGAGAACAATTCTCTAAGTCCCTTAGGGCTGCAGGTGATACCTTAGCACCCGGACTAGCAGGAGAAAAGGGAACAAAAGAAACAACTCAACTGTTCTCTGTTCTGCCTCAGAAATGAACCGACACCAGCCAAGAGGCTAGACCAGGGAGAGCTAATGACAGGGAAACACGGCAACACCATGCAAGGGCTTTGTGGCCCAGGGATGTCTCGTGTTCAGTTCTGCGGGTGCTGGTCTTACTGTGACATCCAGCCTCTCTGTGCAAAGGCTACTGGGTTCATCTCAGGGCAGAGGCGAAGGAGCAGCTGCCCCATGCTGGGCACAGGAACTGTGACAAGGGGCTTCGAGAACTGTAGCTAGAAGCCTCTCTGATAGTTTTGGAAATAGCACTGGTTTTTCTACTGGATCTAAAATTAGCGCTCAGGTGATATCTGGATGGCACTTTTTTATTTATATGTTTTATCATTATGTGCCAATAATTATACTGAGGAATGGGACTCATAGGACAATGGAAAAAATGCACAATAACCCAGCCAGCATGGCTCAGGAAGTCATGGTGTGATTCCTGGTCAGGGTACATGCCCAGGTTGCGGCTTGATCCCCGGTAGGGGTGTGCAGGAGGCAGTGGATTAGTGATTCTCTCTCATCATTGATTCTAGCTCTCCCTCTCCCTTCCTCTCTGAAATAAAAAAAAATCCACAATATGGGGTGATAAGTATGATGACAGTGGTAATGCTGGTGGGTAGAGGGTGTGCCTACTCCAGAATTTCCACAAAGCCATATGGCTGCAAGGGGTGGCCTTGAAGCTGTCAATATCTATCTATCTATCTATCTATCTATCTATCTATCTATCTATCATCGATCTATCTATGTATCTATGTATCTATCATCTATCTAACTATCAATCAATCATTTATGGCACTTTACATAACAGTTACACAAATATAATAAAATTAAAAACAGTAAAAGAGAAAAAATAAACAAATAAAAAACCAATAAAAGGAAATATCCATTATCCATATCAAATAATGCCAGACAATGAGACATTTGAGGGTGCTGAAGCCCGGGCAGCCTGGGCAACTGGGTGCCAGACGCGGGAGAGCTACTCCCCAGGATGACTCCCAGAACCTCCTATTCAGTAGGTAATGCTGGAGGATGTGTGGGAGCTCGAGAGCAGACAGAACGGGTAGGCGTGTGCAGAGTCCACAGCGAACGGAAAGTCTGTCCGTGAGAGAGTTCCTGTGGGAGAGGTTCTGCTTGGAAGCTGGCATTCATGGACGTCATGACAAGAACCCGGTGATTTCTCCCCAGCTACAGTGGAACAGGGGGGAGCATATGGACTCCCGACAAGGATGCAAATCTCCCCTTTGCCCCATCTATGTGACCTTGGGCCTTGGGAGAGTAAGTCAAACAAAGACAGGGAATTCCCAGGTAGGGCAGTTATTCAAATAATTTTTTTTTAAAAAAAGACAAAAGCATGGATTCATGCAGCTCTACCCCAGGCATTTGGAAGGATGCGCCAAAGATTTCAGACACATCTAACAAGTCCATCAGTTGGAAAAGACCAAACAAACATAGTTGCAGCAACGCGAGAACAGTATCATGTAATAAATTACTGACATGTGGTGCACAGACAGAGATAACCCAGGACCCTACCGTAATTAGTGTCCTCCTGTCTTTGATCTACTGCCGATGGCACAAGCAACTCAATGCAATGTACAAAGTACTCAGTGGTCCCCTAGTGGCCAGAAAGAGTTAAAACTACGTATACTCTGAGTGGGACAAGTAAGAATGTTACTTACTTGTAACTCTTACTCAATTCATTCTCCACTAACAGGCAACTGGAACTATTTCCCCAAATATTATTATTTATACTGACCTACTCTGCTCCCCAATGCACTCCTCACATTCCATTTTTCATGTTTTATATAGATTGTACACTTATTTGTCGGGCTTCCTATATTGACTAGAGGTCCGGCACACAAAATTCGTGCATGGGGGGGAGGGGGTTGTATGTCAGCCCGGCCTGCACCCTCTCCCAATCTGGGATCACTGGCTCCTTACCGCTCGCCTGATTGCCTGCCTGATTGGCCCTAACCACTCTGCCTGCCTGCCTGATCACCCCTAACTGCCTCTGCCTTGGCCCCTGCCACCGTGGCTTCATCGAGAAGGATGTCTAGAATGACATCCGGAAGGTCGTTTGGCTGTCTGGTCTTATTAGCATATTATACTTCTATTATTATAGATATGAAGCTTTTAAAGGAAGTGCCTGGGTCAGTGCTATCTAGAGAAATGGCATAAACAAACAAATATGGTTTATATGTTTTTCTCAGTGTAATTACTAGTAACACCCTCTTTTATGATCATACTTGTCCATCTTGATAATAAAGGATACCGTCACCCTAGTTCTAGCTCTGGCTCCTTCCGGCTCTTTCTGCCCCACTGGCCACTCCAGAAGTGTTGATGTAACAGCCAACAGGAGGTCAACCTGGATGTGACTTCTGTCACTTCAGCCATCACCAGGGTTTGTTTGGAGGATCTGGTTGCTAGGAAGCCATTCTCTTTTCTCTTAAATACCACCCCTTCCCCCCCCCCCCCCCCCCCCCGTGCTCTTTCATAAGTTGTGATCTCAATTAGAAAAGAGGACCACTGTTGATTGTTGGGGATTGTGTGTCACTGGGCACCCTTACTTGGGTTTCCTGAGATTCTTGAAGTCACCTCCAAGCCAGGGCAATGCTATGATGTGTTGCTTGGGCACAATGTGCAGAGCTTGGGTGAGTATGTCCAGCAAACAGTCTATGAAATGCTATGAAATACTATGATGGTAAAATGAATGTGTTAGTGGGTGAAAGAACATGATCTAGACACCAAAACTGAACCAGAACAAAAGGAAATTGTAAACACTTTCAAGATACAGCACAAGCTTCTCCACAGTGGCCCAGCGGTCACCTTCTATCATGGTCAGAACAACATAGACACCTGTAAAGCTCAGCCAAGTGAGACTTCAAACTCAAATTTATGCTAGATGTGTCAGGACTAAATCGGTACGTTTACAGGCTAGTTGTGTGAGGGCAACATAGAATTGTTTTGAAATCCAGCAATGGATTCCCGACTTGTTAGAATAAAGTCGCTTTTCTGCTCACAACAGATTTCTTAGGAGGCATGCCTATCTCCTGACATGATTTGCTTCAAATAATTTAGTAAATTCAGACACTAAAATAAGATCTTAATGGGTGATTCAATTCAAAAGGCCAAGATAAAATTATTGCAAATAAAGAGGCATATACAATTATACTCATGTTCAGAAACTGCTTTGTGATTTTGATGAAGACTCAGAAAAAAATATTACTCTAAATGTTTAAATACTACATTTTTTTGTTCTCTTTTCCTTCTAATTTTCTCTGACCTGCTTCCCCCTCTTCTTTGCTGATACATCTTTGCCATACACATTTTACATTTGAACAAGATTGTGAATTTATGACTCTAGGAGATAAATATATACACGCATACTATAAATGGTATCTCACTTTTTCCTTATACCTTGTAAGTATACCTTATACTTATGAAGAATAAACCTTAAAAATAATGATCTGCCAGTAGGTACTGGAACATATACTAGTATTAAAATGCATTAAAATGTATAATTAGAATAATAAGATTTGGAGGATTTAAATACCAAAGAGTTACTTATAAAGTATCACTGAAATGATTCTGGATTAATTGGCATAATATTTAATACAAAAACATCCATATTTAGTAAAGCAATAAGGAAGGCCTGAAAAGGCCTAGAGGGAACCATTCTGAGTTGGCCATGGTCACAGACCCGTGAAAGTCAAAGGTCTCCAGGGTGGCTGTCAGCACTTAATTCTGCTAAAAGATTTCCAGGAGAAAGCCAGAGGTTATTATTTCATCATCATAAAGTTTTGACCTAAGATATGTATCATTTATGCAATGGATGTTTAAGCTTTTCCTCTTTTACCAGGGATACAGTATGCCTAAAACTTGGAACACAGAGTTGAACATGGAACTTAATTATAGTTGAATGTTCAATGAAAGAAAATACTGTACATTCCTCTAAATAGCTATGTCTAAGATTGCAAACTTGGAATAGTCAAACCAGTACAATGGCTGTCTCTTAATGTTGGCTTCTCAAGAGCTCAAAGCCTAATTTGCAATAATCACTTGAAAATACCTAAGATATCATAGATACATGTTGTACTAGCATCACTCTTGGTCCATTTGATTCCTTAACATATTTTCCTTCTGCCTAAGGTTTAACATATTTTATGTTTTCTTACTGTGGCATATTAATCTCTATAAATCATGTGTAGAGACATAATCATGCCTAAGGATCTCCCCAGAGTGTGTATATTCTATACATGCTGTCTCATAGCACTGATCTTAGTGACCTCAAGTTTAATTCCCTCAGAGTGGACACGAAACACCAAGGATCATCTAATAGTGGAACATGGACTCAATGCTTTCTACAGAGTGGTTCATATTCCCCCTCATTTTATGAGTGGCTGTCTTCCTGCCCAATGTCCCAACGTCTCACATAACCCACACCACCACTGCAGTGTAAAGGGGTTCTGGTTGAGGCAGATTGGTGCAGAAGCAAGTGAGTAACAGAGACCATTTGAGCTGTGCAAAGACAGTGAAAGGAAAGCCTGCCTGTTGCAGGCGGTTGCAGAGGGACAGAGTCCTCAGCAGTTAGTTAAAACACCTTATGGAAGAATCCATTCTGATTCTGTGGTGGACCAGTACAGGGCAACGGTGGGATGCACAGACAGCGAGTGAATGGCTACGAGTATGGAAGCTCAGAAAGAAGAGGCTCCAGGCACAGGAACGCTGAGATAGTGGCCGACGCTCCCTAGGTGTGGGAGAACTGGAGCTCAAGTCCATCCTCGTCACCTCTCATCTGTTTCATGATGCCAGCCAGCCATTCTGAACTGACCCTTTCTCTTGTGATTATGAAATGACAACCCCAGCAAGCCCTTGCTGTCAAGACTCCCCAGTTCAGAGCAGGAAGGCTACTTTCTCTGAGAATTTTTATCTACTAGCTATGTTTACAGTTTGCTTTTCAGCTTCCTCCATAATTCTATTTGTGACAGCACCAAGAATGTAAAGTAATTCTTCCTAATTTCTTTCCCCATTCCTTCCTCTTCTGCCCAGCTCTTCCTCTGGGGAGATGCTGATTGACACGTTTCATCCTCTGAACGGAAGTCTGTGGCCAGACTGAACTCTTAGGCCAGGTATTTGCACCGTTAGAAGGCTGGTGTCTGTGGCTGAGGGTTTTGTTATGTAGTGTGTGATGTGCTACATAGGACAATCTATTACATAAATATCCCCATAGGTACTGAGAAGAATCTGTCCCCATGGTTCCACCGAAGAGGAAGCAGAACCTGAAAGACTAATACTTGTCTCAAATTCTTACAGGGATCAGGACGCTGGGTGAAAGCTGAAACTGCCTAAATTTGATGATCTTATTTCATAATGAAGAACAATTTTATTAAATTCTAGAGGCCCAGTGCATGAATTTGTGCATGGGTGGGGTCTGGCAGATGGGGACTGGGCCAATCCAGAGGAGGAGACGGCAGGAGGTTGTCCAGTGGGCCCACCCTGATCGGGGCCCGATCAGAGCCAGGCCAGTTGAAGGAAGGGGCTGCAGGCGATTGCCAGTGGGCCCCGCCCCCAATTGGGGCGATTGGGGGAGGGCTGGCTGTGGGAGGTTGGCTGGCCAGCCCCACCCCCTGATCGCGTTTGTTTGCTGGCCACAGTGAGCATCATAAAAACCAGTCATTCTGGTTGTTACGGCGTCCGGTCACTGGCTTTTTATATATATAGACTAGAGGCCCGGTGTACAAAAATTTGTGCACTCGGGGGTGGGGGGTCCCTCAGCCCGGCCTGTGCCCTCTCGCAGTCTGGGACTCCTCGGGAGATGACCACCTGCTGGTTTAGGCCTGCTCCCCGGGGGATTGGGCCTAAGATGACAATCAGACATTCCTCTGGCAGCCCTCAGGGGATGCCCAATTGCCAGCGGGGAGCAGGCCTAAGCTGCAGTCGGACATCCTTAGCGCTGCTGAGGAGGCAGGAGAGGCTCCCACCACCACCGCTGTGCTGGCAGCCATCAGCCTGGCTTGTGGCTGAGCAGAGCTCCCCCATGTGGGGGCGCACTGACCACCAGAGGGCAGCTCCTGAATTGAGCGTCTGCCCCCTGGTGGTCAGTGTGTGTCATAGTGACCAGTCAGTCCCAGTCTTTCTGCTGTTAGGGTCAGTTTGCATATTACCCTTTTACTATACAGGATAGAGACCTGGTGCATGGGTGGAGACCAGCTGGTTTGCCCTGAAGGGTGTCCTGGATCAGAGTGGGGGTCCCACTGGGGTGCCTGACAGCCTTGGTGAGGGGCTGATGGCTGTTTGCAGCTGGTCACACCCCCTTCAGGGTTGGGGTCCCCACTGGGGTGCCTGGCCAGTCTGGGTGAGGGGCTGAGGGCCGTTTTCAGGCTGACCAGCAACTGAAGCTCCCAGCCTCTCCTTTTTTTTTATTCTGGGATTTATTTACCTTCTATAATTGAAACATTGTTGCCGTCACTGGTGCTCCCAGCTCTGAGATTGTGGCTGGCTTAAAGCAGGTATCTGGGGTTTGTTTCGCTTCTATAATTGAAACATTGTTGCTTTTGGGCTCAGAGCCAGGCCGCAGCAGGCAGAGAACCTTGGCTTCCTCCATCACTGGAGCAAGCAAGCCTCATGTTCGCTTCAGCTGCGTGGCTGCCGGCCACCGTCTTTGTTGGCAGTTAATTTGCATATCGCCCTGATTAGCCAATGGGAAGCGTAGTGGAGGTATGGTTAATCACCCTTTTTGTCTTTTATTAGATAGGATTACAGGCCCCATTTAAGTTGAATTTTTAATTCATAGGAAAAAACTCTCCATTTGATATGTTCT